>NC_056750.1:398553504-398573504 GCF_019279795.1 Protopterus annectens | reverse complement strand
GAGGCCAGTAATCCTCTTGTGGTATCTCCAGCTGTTGGAAGTGTCTTGTGACGTACTTCCCAAATGGGGCATTGTACTCTATGATGGGTCTGATGAGTAATGAGTAGATCAGCACTATAATCTCTTTATTTGTAGATGTGAACCCTTTAGTAATTAGATGGGCCACATAGAAGGATTTCCTTACTACTTTGGCATATGATGGGTCCTCAGATCTCTTATTACCTCTTCTGTATTAAGGGGGCTGTCACCTATGTGGTAATTTGTGGGTGTTTTTTTTTCCCAGACGGGATGACTATGCATTTTTTGGCATTTAGCTTGAGGCCATGACTTTGACGCCAGGTGTCTGTCTCAGTAGGGCCCTTTTGGAGGATGTCCATGTCAGCCGTAGAGTCAATTATGGCTCCCATATTACAGTCATCGGCGAACTTGGTTAGCCATAGTCCTCCTGTGTTTGCCTGTACTTCTGAGAAGTATATGCCAAACAGTAGGGGTCCCAGGACCGAGCCTTGCGGGACACCACTTGTGACGGGTTTAGAGTCGGACCTGGAGCCCACTATTCTTACTGTGTGAGTTCTGTCTGTAAGCCAGTTGGCAATCCATCTCATGACGTAAGGGTTTATGTTCAGGCTGGTGAGTTTTTCTGTAATATCCGAGTGGGGAATGGTGTCGAAAGCCTTGCTGAGGTCAAGGTAGGCTGTGTGTACAACCTTTCCCTCGTCTATGGCCTTGGTGACTGTCTCGAAGAAGTCAACCAGGTTTAGTAGGCATGATCTGCCCTTAACAAAGCTGAACTGGGTTGGGTCAAGTGTTTGGAGGTTCCCAATGTCTTTGTTAATGTGTTCCATGATGATGCACTTCATAGCCTTGCAGACCAGGCTAGTCAGGCTTATTGGGCAATAGTTACCAGGGTCAGTTGTGGCCCCTCCTTTGTGGTGTTGAATAACTGTTGCTGTGCGCCATTCTGTGGGTACGTAGCCTGTGAAGAGGTTGAGGTTGAACAGCGTGTTTAGGTGGGGGGTTAGTTCGTTCTGTAATCCGTGCAAGACGCAGCCTGGGACACCATCTGGCCCAATTGATGCTGTGTTTTTGGCTTTTGAAAGGGCTATTTTCACCTGTGCGTCTGATTTCCAGGACACTACACTTTTCCGGTATTGTTGTGAGCCGTTTTAGGGGTGAGAGAGGGGTGAAGTTTGCACTGAATCAATTGCCAGGATGTTGGCAATATCAGTAGGTTCAGTATATTTTGTGCTATTTTGCACTAGTTCAATGCATATCTGCGAGTTGCCACTTAGATTTTTAACATAGCTAAAGAAGGCTTTGTGGTTATCTTTTGAATCCATAGCTATTTTTCTTTCTAAGTTAGCCTTGAATAATTTTATGAGGGACCTTAGTTTCTTACTGATACTGATCAGGGATGTCTTTCCTTCTTGGGATTTGCTTTTTTTCTGAACTAGTTTCCTCCTTCTATTGTATAGCCTGTTTATGGCAGGGGTCCACCAGACTGGCTTACTTCTCTTAGAGGAGTGAGTCTTGGTTTTGTTAGGATTGGCATGATCCATGCATCCTTGTAGGTGCTCATAGAGTGCATTTGTAAAGGTTTCTGCATCTTGGGCAGCATTATCCTTTAGCGTGGGGCTGTGAAACTTACTGCCTCTGTCTTAAGTAAGGTGAAGTTTGCTTTAAAAAAGTTTTTACTGTGGTTTCCTTAGTTGGAGGTGGAGGTGGGGTGTGGACATCCAGAGTGATTCCTTTATGACCTGATCTAACCAGTGACGGGTTGACCTCTGGTGTGGAACACCTGTCGCCCATATTTGTGATGACCAGGTCCAATATGTTTTCACCTCTGGTGGGGGAGTTTTCTAGCTGATCCAGGGCATTTGAGTTGATGAATTCCAGGAAGCGCTGGGCCTGGGAGTTTGTACTCGAGTAGTTTTCCCTGTTAATGGTAGGGTAATTGAAATTGCCCAATATCAGGGTGTTCGGTAGGATTTTCATGTTTTCCAGTGTCTCCAGAAAGGTGGAGTCGTGGTCCTGGGTCATGGAGGGCGATCTGTAGCAGGCCACAATTTGCATTGCAGATTTGCCCGATGTTAGTTGCACATGGATGATCTCAGAGGTATCATGCTGCACCACTAACCTGGAGGTGTAGGTATCCTTGATGAATATGGATACACCCCCTCCTTTTGTGTTTTGGTCTGTGTTCTGTGGCCAAAACATGTGGTACGAGTTGTAGCCCAGTAGTGCTGTGGTGCTCTCTGGAGCCTTGAACTAGGTTTCAATTATTGCACAGATGTCGACGTTCTCCATACTGAGGAGCACTTCGAGCGCATGCATTTTGAGATTTAAATTCCTGGCGTTGAGTAGCATAACCCTCAGTTTTTTGTTACTTGTGCTGTTTACGGAGGTGGGTTTGACTTTTGAGCCTTGCCTAAAAAAGGCACTATGAGGGCAGCAAGAGCCTTGGCCAGTATTCGAAAGCCTAGGGGTGACAGGTGCAAGCCGTCTCTTGCGAAGCAACGTGACTTGTTGAGCATGTTGTCCCAGGCTGACAGACACTGGATCCCTTTTAAATGACACCAGAAGCTTAGCCAATTGTTGAAATTGATCATTTTTTTCTTTATACTGAGATATCCTTCTTGGTGAGGTTAGGATGCTACTCAGGATCAGGGTCATAGCAGCCTAGGCTACATGATCAGAGAGCTCTTCCATGTCTCTTTTCATGTAGTCCAGGGAGGTACGACTCAGGTCATTCAGACCAACATGAACAATGACAGAGTCATATTTGTACTTGTTCTGTAGTGACCTGAGTGTTTGTGTTATGTGGCGGATTCTGGCTCCTGACAGGCAGCTAACAGTAACCTTCTGCTTGTCCAGCCTAGTGAGTGGGACGTCAATGTGCCTGACTATAGAGTCACCTGTTACTAGTGTGTTAGGTATGTTATTTTGCCTTAAGGGCTGTGATTATGCGGCACACTGATTTTGTGTTTTATGTGTTGTCTGGCTTGTGACAGGAGGTGCAGGTTGTTTGGCTGTCTTTGGAGGTCTCTAATGCTTTTGCAAGTTTTTATTTAGATCTTCCGAGTATGAGTTTGTGTATTTATGTGTATTTTTTGGCAGTGCTGGTTTAGTAGGTCTATGTGTGGCTGGAGATGTGGTGCAAGTCTTAACCTTCTCCTCTTGACTGTCTGTTCCAGTCTTGGGTGGAGACAGCTTAGCCTCCAGTTTGGCTGTATAATTGCATCTTTCGCATATGTTAGTGTTTTGTGGTAGGAGGAGAGGGTTGTCTGTGTACATGAGGCAGTTGTAACATTGCCTCAGGATACCCAGATTTACCAGCTGGACTGGAGAGTACACCTGAAATTTCCATTTGGTCATGCCTGAATAGTAGGGTGAGCTGCTTAGTTGCTTGGTTGGTGAGGGGTGAATAAAGAGCCTTGCCCTGCTGGGAAATCAAGTGTCAGGGTATATTAGTGCTCGCTATTAGGTCTGAGCAAATGCTGGGCTCTAGGATGCTTTTTGAGTGCTTAGGCTGAGAGTCAGACTAGTTTCAAGGGAAAACCTCAAGAGGAGACTTAGTGGAGCCAGGAATAATTTAACCCTAGCTAACCGGCACTGCATGGCGCACAAAACCATGCAAAAGTTTTTTTTATAGCAGGGAAATGAAAGACATAGAAATTAGTCCAAAATTGCCAATAAACTACTAACGTCTGTGCTGGAACCACTCCTCCAGGGACAGATGGACTGCTCAAAGCTCCCCTCTCTCACAGGTGAACAGAGAAACTTCCTTCTATCCAAGTAAGATATGGGCAACTCAGAAACTTGTGACACAGCCCTGAATTCAGCACTAGTCTGAAAACTGTACTATACTAGCTTAGAAAGGTGGGAAACAAGGAATTGTTTTTGTTTGTTTTTTTGAAAAGATAAGGCAAAAACAGTAAAAAATACACTTAAAACAGCTTTAAACGACTACAAACGATCAGAAAACGCTATCGCACTTTAGTGTGTAGCCTACAACAGTTAAACAAATTATTTAAACAAAAAATGACTTTTTTTAAAAGTGCAGGCAGTCAAATAAGTACAATATGTGAAAAAAAACAAGCTTTTGAATCACAATAAATGCTGGAAAGTCGCTGTTTAGGCGGAAAACAGTTAAGTACAGCAAGAAAGTACAGAAAACTGATACTTAATCACTACAAAGTCTCTCTTCTAAGCTAGAAGGCTTGTATCAGTTTAAGGCTTTCTAGTGCTACCCAGTAGGTTAGTTACAGGAAAGATGAGAAACAAGCACAGATGTGGTCTTTTAAACCAGAAAGTTGAAAGAGATGGACAAACTGTCCAAATGGTCAATAAACTACAATTTCTGGGCCAAGAACAACTCCTCTTGTGGTAGACAGGCTCCCTAGTACTTACCACTCCCACTGATAAGCTAGAAGGCTTTCCTCCAACAAAGAAAGGCTTGCGGGGCTCAGAAGCTTACCAACAGTCCTGGATACAGCAACTCTGTATCTGGACTAGGCTAGTTACAGGAAAGGTGGGAAACAAGCGCAAGTGCAGCTTTTAAATCAGAAAGTTGAAAGAGATGGAAAAAAACTGCCCAAACGGCCAATAGCTACAATTTCTGGGCCAGGAACCACTCTTTTTGTGGTAGATAGGCTACCTAATGCTTACCACTCTCACCGATAAGCTAGAATGCTTTCCTCCAATACAAAAAGGCTTGGGGGACTCAGAAGCTTACTAACAATCCTGGATACAGCAACTCTGTAACTGGACTAGGCTAGTTACAGGAAATGCGGGAAACAGGCGCAAGTGCAGCTTTCAAACCAGAAAGTTGAAAGAGATGGAAAAAAACTGCTCAAACAGCCAATAGCTACAATTTCTGGGCCAGGGACCACTCCTCTTGTGGTAGATAGGCTACCTAATGCTTACCACTCCCACTGATGAGCTAGAAGGCTTCCCTCCAACATGGAAAGGCTTGGGAGCTCAGAAGCTTACAAAGAGTCCTGGATACAGCAAATCTGTACCTGGACTAGTAACAGGAATGGCAGGACACAAGCGCAAACACAGGCTTTTAAATCAGAAGGTTGAAAGAGATGGAAAAGCTTCCCAAACAGCCAATAAACTATAATTTTTGGGCCAGAAACCACTCCTTCTTGATAGATAGGTTACCTACTGCTTACCACTCCCACTGATAAGCTAGACGGCTTCTCTCCAACACAGAATAGCTTGGGGGGCTCAGAAGCTTAGCAACAGTCCTGGATACATTAACAAATCTGTACCTGGACTACACTAGTTACAGGAAAGACGGGGGACCAAATGCAAACACAGGATTTTAAACCAGAAAGTAGAAAGAGATGGAAAAACTACCCAAACGGCCAATGAAATACAATTTCTGGGCCAAAACCCACTCTTCGTGTGGTAGATAGGCTACCTAGTGCTTACCACTCCCACTGATAAGCTAGAAGGCTTCCCTCCAACACAGAAAGGCTTGGAGGGCTCAGAAGCTTACCAACAGTCCTGGATACAGCAAGTCTGTATCTGGACTAGACTAGTTACAGGAAAGGCAGGAAACAAGCTTAGAATTTTTTACAGAAAAGCAGCGAAAATAACAGTAAATACAATTCAAATTGCAGTGCAGGCTAGCACACTTGAGTGTGTAGCAATATTACGGCAAATACAGTTTAAATGCAATTAAATTAACAAATGACTAAAAAACAAGTGCAGAAGGCAGTAAATTAGAAGGCTACTAACAAGCAGTAATAAGTGCAGAGTAAGAGCGACTAAACAGCACGCAGAACAGCAACTAAGACAGTTACAGTAAGTGCAGCTGAATAAAATATGTATATATTTTATTTATTTATTTGTTTGTTTGTTTTTTTGAGGGAGGAAACAGAGTAGGATTAAGAGGCTACAGGGGTTGTCCTTCCCAAATGCTCTCTTTGTACACAGTAGAAGTGCCTGAAATCAGAATATGATCTCACTGCACTCAGTTGAGTAAGCAAATGAGGTGGGCCCAGAAGGAGTATCCAAATACAAATTTACAAGAGGGACTGGCAATTTCAAAGCCACCAATATTAACACCACAATATGAACAAGGAGGGTGGGTGGGGAACTAACTGTAGAGACACAGCCACAACTTTCAGTTGAGTTAATATTCAGTGAGAAACACAAATAAATAAATTAAATGCATATAAATATAAACTCATTCTTGGCCATGTATTCCATCATGAAAGCATTCATCTTTTGTAATTCCATCATTAGTAAGTCAGAATTTTTATCCTAGCTCTTCATATCCACCTCAGTTATTAGCAGATGGCCATTCACATTTCATGTGTGGGCTTATTACTCTATGGTTTCAGTAGGCCGTCTGGCAGTTTTTTCTACTGCATTCTCTTTTTGTTTTTACCACTTTTTGGCTTTCACTCACCAGCAACATACCACAGTATGCTCTTTGTACTCTGAAGCTAAGAAGCTATAATTTTGAGTTATTAATATCTCTCTTGTTTAAAGCACCACTGGGAATGTGAGATGATCTGAAACTGTCTCACCACACGGCTGTTCCTACTAGAAGTCAGTAATCAATATTTCTGAAATGAAAGCAGAGCTGAACCTGATGCAGTACTAAAGAGTATTTACTGTTACCCTACTTAATTGCAGATGGTTTATGACCTTTAACTGCAGAAATTAAGATAGTTATTCACTCATACTAAAGTAAATGCAGTAGTAACAATGAATGCAGATCTAATTAGGTATATATTATTAGTTACTGACAGTTTCATATGCTGGAATAAAAATGCTACTTCTCTCATTTTGTAGCATTGAAATAAATGCATTTGTTTAACACTTAATGAGACATTTTGCTATCTCAAGTCTCTCTTTCCCTCTCTCGCTCTCTTTTCTTTCTTTCCCTTTTATGCCCTGTTTTTCTACAAGTACAAAAATGCCTGAGGAAATTCTCCTGCAAAACTCCCAGGTGCAGGAATGTTCACCACCTCCCCCCTGCCTATTTGATAATGGAGGCTACACTCCGGTTGACATCCCAGTGAATGGCAGCCTGGAAAGCAAGGAAAATGTGCTTTGGGGCCTGGTTGAGGCTGTGGTTGAGGCTGTGGTGAGAGACACTGGGACTGATATGAATCTCTCCTCCAGTGGGTAAAATTCATGTTGTCCCAGATGACTCTGACCATTGATTCGTCAGAGGTTTCAACCCGTATACCATTGGGATCATCCTCCTGTTCCATCAGCATAAGAAAATATTTGAGGCTCTCCCTTTTGACATCTGCCATCTGTATATGTTATCGCCCCCTCCTACTGTCAGACCACCTCACTGCTTCTGTCTGTCTTGTTTGTGTTTTATGTTTTCTTTTTAAAATTCCTTACCGCTTCCCTAAGATTCTTTCATGTTTCTTCAAATTCCTTTATTTAAAAATTGGGTCTATCTCCACCACAAATATGGTACCCAACCTCTCCCACCTCCTCTTATACAACCCTCTTAATGTGTTCCTTTTGTGTTTCCCCTTGTCTACTTTATCCCCTAGGCCTGGCTGTCTTATCTTTCCCCTTTCCATCTTTATAAAAGCTATAACATGGTGCCCGTATAAGGACACCCTCAGAATGAATAACAGCTTTAAAGTTTTGATAAGCTGCAGGCCTGTGGCACAGAGCCAAGCCCAGTGCAAAATATCACAAAGTCTTGAGAGATCTCTGCAGATCTGCACTCCTTGCCATTTTCCAGAAATGGACAACAGCAATTGAGACATTATGTGCTTATGGATTTTTCTGCATATAACTGCACTCCAATTATGCTGATTCAAATACATGAAAAGTGTACTGGGAGTTCCTTTGCAAAACTGGTCTAAAAGTTCTAAAACCAGTGTCATTTGTTCTTCGAACATTTAAATAGAAGTGTAGTGATGCAGTCTGCTAACTCCTTTTACAAATCTGGGCAGTATGGTACAATGAATACATTCATTTCATTTGACATTTCACCCAAGATTCAGTAATACCAAAATATATATTGACAATGAGTAGATAAGCAGGTTTTCAGTGACATATCTATTTCTGACAGTATTAGTATTAACTGCAGCAACAAGTAGACACATCTTTCATTGCAAAAGTACATTATCAGTTGTATTACCTGCAGCTATAGAAGTCAAATGTTGATGAATGTCATTGTATATACCCTATATTGTAATCATCCATAGTATCTCTCATGATTAACTTGATTCATGATATTGCAATAGTCTAAGTAGTGGTTTAACTGCATAAAATGCACATGTTAGGATAATAAATTTATGGAAAATGGATCCTGTTAAAGTAAATCTAAAACATACTGTACCCAGGAATCTATAATAGTGATGTAAACCTAGCAGTAGGTGAGTTTGATGAGGCAGTGTTGGGTCCAACCCTTTCTAACAGGAAATACAAGTGGCAGTTTTGTTGTAACATCTGGTTAATCTAAACTAAATACACTTACAAAATTAGTACAGCTAGCCATAGACTGATCCACATACTGCACAGAATTCCTGAACTCAGAAAGAAAAGAAGACTGTTTAAAGTCCCAGCACAGCAGGGCAAGTGACCCTGCAATAACAAAAAGATTTAACAAATTGTGTAATGCTCCAACAGCACAACTCTTAAGGATGACACCAATACAATTCTCCACAGCATGCAGAAATGTTGAAAAGTTTACCTAATCAATTATGTGCAATCAAATGCTGTGCAGGTCACATTCAGACAGACAGTAAATATCAGTCAAGTTTCTGATAAGTTGGAGATGGTAAAATACACAAAATAATGGAATAAATGTGTAGCAGCAGTCCATGTGATAGTGTAGACTTAAAGTATATGAAGAATCAGCAGTGTACAAAAGAAAAGGTAACTGACATTTCAAAGGACAGTAAAACATATTTAAGCATTATCTGATTACTGAGTTTGAAGAAACACAAAAATAGCATATTTCAAATCTACGTAAATTATATAGATGTAATGATCAATACAAAATGATGCCAAAGCAAAAGCAGTTTCTATATAACTGACTGCAGTCAAGTATTTTGGCAAAGCAGCTCAGAAGAATATATAAAAAAAAAGTACCAGAACCATAAAGACCTCAATGTTTACAAATCCAGTACACCATTTCTCCCCTCTGCTAGTAAATGTTGACACCAGCTGAAATTACTGGTCCACAAAAGTCAGTCAGTATCTCTGTAACAGCTTGTCAAATGAAAGAAAACATAAATATATAAATATTGTAGTAGAACCAGTCATAGCTTGATCCACATATCCAGTACTTAAAAGTCGAAGGCCAAAAATGTAATCGGACTGTCTAGTCCCAGGATAGCAAAACAAGCAATGGTCTATTAAAAGAAAGAGTTGACTAAAGTCATCTAATGGCTGGACAGAATAGCCCTTAATAATAACTGCAAACACATTCTTGTACATATAGTAGAAATGTTAAAGTATATATATCTAAAACAATTCTGTTGGTTCAAATATTCCACTCTTCAGATTAAGACTTTAAAAATTGTCAGGCAAGTTTCTCTAAAATGATGACAAAAAAACAAAAATAGTGGAGGAAATATCAAACAGTTGACAGGAGAGTGTAAGAGAACTCAAAGGTATGTGTGTAACAGGATGTATGCAAGCAACCATAGCCACAACCAAAACAAACAACATGTAAAACGCTCATGCACAGTAATAAAATATTTGCAAAAGTTTAATGGCAGTAACCAGCCAAAAAAAGCTGAATTCTAGATTTATATTAAATTGTTTAAGGTGGGTCTGAGTAGAAGACTTGTATCCAAAGTCTTCAACCATCTGGTGAGGAAGTACTGAATTCATCTATCCTAATTGTTGTGCATTCAAACCACCAAAATGCCAAAAGATAACCAGATGTCAGTCTTTGACTATTAGGTACTACATGTCTGTACTACATGTCTATCTGTGGATGTAGCTTCCATTATATTCATCTCCTGTATCTTATCTGTGAGTCAGGAATAGACTGCCTTATATATCAAGCAGAGTTATTCCCTGGCAACTTTTATAACCAGTCTTTGTGAGTTAATGATTGATCACAAACTTTCATCTGGGACCTGTGAGAGAAAACTTACATACTGGAGAAGATTGATGGTCTCCCAACAGTTCAGGGTGACATGGCTGAGCTTCTTGGTAGTCTCTTTGAACATAAGTACCTTAGTAAGGACCTACAACTCTATATTACCATCCAAATGGACACTTCAACGGCTAGATAATTACCTGCTTTTCTCAACATTGAAATAAGTATAACTATTTAAAGAATGATTGAATTAAAACTTCTCAGTGTACCAGTCCATCTAATCAGAAATAAGTTTAGAGGCAATTGTAAAAGAAAATACTACTTTCTCTCTTTTTCTCCAAAACAAAGAACTGAGATAGGAAGATATTATAATACCTGTACTGCCTTTTGAAAAGTAGTTCTCCCAAAGTGTCAGTCTTTAAATCACCCTCCTCTTTCAGACTAATTCAAGAGCCATACAGTCATTAATAAACAATGTACTTGCAATGTCCTCATATGTTTGGTCACATATGCATCTTCACCAGAGTAAAAAAAAAGTAAAATATTATTAACTCCAGTTTCATCTTAAGCATCTTCACCAGAGTAAAAAAAAAAAAGTAAAATATTATTAACTCCAGTTTCATCTTAAGTCAGTTTGCTTCAGTGGTGGTAACGAGAAAAAATGAGGTGAGACAGAATTAATCTCTAACTTCAGCAGGAATAAAACTGCATTTTTTAACTGATCACCCGTGTGGATCCATTTTAATGCAATAATGTACCTAAAATCAAGAAAACTTGTAACTTACAGATATAGCAGATATAGACTGATGAGCAACTGAACAGGGATTTTTTTCATAACTACTGGGACTTCTCAAGTTATGAGACTGAAAATTGGTGAAACATTTGAAGTTTTCTGCTTAAAACCTATGCGCAGTTAAATAGGCAGCAAGGCCTTGGTTGTTCTGTTTTCTGTGAGCATTGGCTTACACAGTAAGAAATGGAGAAATACTTGCCTCAAATCTAAAACTAAAGAATGAAGCTTGTTAATAGATTATAAACTTAATCACAAAACCATTAAAGCCTGTAATCTACCACTTATACACTTTTCAACTCTATGTATAGGAGGGTGTGGGCAAAGACCCAAAATCAAAGACGATGTTTAAATATTGCACTAATTCAGTTAAAAGTTTAATAGAATAAGAGGCTTTGTGTAAAAATGTATTTCTGAATAATAAGACATAAGACATATCAAACTTTGACTGCCATGTGATTTACTAGAAAATCAAAAACATTATAGGGGAAAGGGGTCCGAATGGAGAGATGAAAAGTCAGCAAGCAAAGGAGAGTAGTAGTCCTGAAACTGAATTCATTCCCATGTTTTGCTGAGTACCTTCACAAGGTGGACCCTGTTTTCTACAAAATCTCATCAAGGCGACACTAATATATAGACTATTTATATAGCATATATCATGGACAGAAGTATGTCATAAAATTAAGGGATAGCTGGGTGCACAACACCCAGGATAAAAAAGTACCCAATCCTGGTAGGCACACTGGTACCAGGACTGGAAAATAATGACAGTGTAGAATCCAAAAGATACGGAAACATTCCTAGTCCAGGCCCAGGGGGTTGATAGCACTCTGTTGTAGAAGGAAGTAGCAGTCCACAAAAATCACAAAAACTGATAGGCCAAAGAAGAGCCATAAAGACAACAGAGTGGACTATTGAGGATAAGAAAGAAATTATGTATTGTTACTATTATGCAAAAAGCCCAGAATTTCCACACATAAGATACACAAAATGATTGAGAGAAATTAGAGGAAAGAAAAATACTTCCACAAGAAAAACTGTCAGAAGCTTCAAATGAAAATTTGCATTTGTTAATACAACAGATTTGTGACAGTATATAGATCAAGAAACTTTGATCTATTTAGAAAAATAAGCATCTGAGGAAGTATGAAAATATAAACAACAAAACCAAGAGATATTTGAAAAGTATAAAAAAAGAAATATGGACATGGCAAAGAAAGAGAGAGTTGATATGGTGCAATATTTATGCAAAGGAGAAAGCCAAATTAATCAATATAAAGAATGCAGCCCCAAAGATATTCAAATGGAAAAACAGGCAAAGGTATATGGATATGAAAAATTTCACAACAAAAAAAAATATCACAAAAACAGAATGTAGAAAAGATTAGTAAAGCAGAAGCTAAAAAAAATAGAAGTTGAAAGTTATGGGCTGCCTGCAAAGTGAAGGATTTGGTGTAGAAGGTCTAACACAGGTTACATCACAGCATGATGGAATTAGTCCCCAAAGTAAGGAGAAACAGGAAGATCAGGAAACATCTGAAAAAGAAATATGGACATGGGAAAGAAAAAGAGATTTAATCTGGTGTAATATTTATGAAAAGGAGAAAGCAAAACTAACCAATGTAAAAAGAGCAGCACAAAAGATATTTGAAGAGAAATACAGGCAAAGGAATCCAGACATTTTACAATACAAAAAATAAGAAGACAAAGAGAAAAAGTAGAAAAGGAGATCAGTAATGGAGAAATTAAAGAAATGGCAACTGAGGTTATGGAGTACCTGTGAAGTGAAGGATTCAGTGTAGAAAATCTAATTCAGAAAGCACCAAATTAAGGGGAAACCAGTGGAACAGGAAGCAATTGGTCAGGCGCCACAGGAAGATAATTTGGAGCCATCCACAAGAAACCAGTATAAATGTTCACATGAAGCTAGACAGCAAGGAAAGGAACAGGAAATTTTAGAAACTATGATGCAGCCAATGTTGAGGAGTGATAGGCCAGTGTGTTCCCATATGACAGAGCAACGAATGGCACAGGATGAAATTGAAGAGAATGTGCCACAGGAAGATGTTATAGAACCTTCTATAGAATGCCAGCAGGAAATACAAAAACAATGGCTGTGCCCTCAGTTTTGGAAGAAAATGAGCTAAGAGAAGAGTTGATTGATTTAATAGGCATATACAGATACCAGCTCTTACCAATAGCCAGGCCTCCACTCTAAACAAACTCCAACAGACTTACCATAAAATAGCCAGATTCACTTCTAACTCCCCATACAACTCCCACCACTGCATTTCTTTAAACTCTCTTCAATGGCTTGAACTTCCCCAATTTCTGCTATCTTATCAATTTCATATGCTACACTATATTCTTTATAAACCCTCCTTCTGTCCATCTCTATCTTTCTTAGTCTCCATCTACATCCCATCCCGGACCCTCCGCACTTCTAACAAACAATTACTTGATATCTACCACCCAAAAAGGTCAGTAGGCAAACTACTCTACAAACACTCCCTTGCCCATGCTTGGAACAAACTTCCCCTTGACTTACGTTCAATCTCCCACACCTCATACTTTAAAAATGAATTAAAAGCTTATTTTCTCAATTCCAGAACCTGCCCTTGCCATGACCCTACCTAGTCTTCCTTCCCTTTATGTACCCTCAAAAGGACCATACTTAGTACCTCACTACACCTCTCCCTCCACTGTGTCTACTATGCATTTGCATAATTTGATACAAACAAAAAAAAATGTTATTGTTGACCTATTGAATTATATCAATGTAAAATTGTTACTTAGCTTCTTTTTAATGCAGCTTTAACTTTATGCATGTAACCTAACATATGTGAATCTTTTTGCTATAACTGCTATTATATCAATATTGTTTAAAACTGTACTTGTTTAAAATGTACTACTGGAGCTTTTCTCCTCGGGTCTCCACTGAAAATGGGCCACAAGCCCAGTTAGACAAACCCGGTTAACAAATGTCAATAAATAAATAATATGAAGATCAATGAAAGAAATAGACTGCAGAAGGTTAATAAAACCCAAAATGTCAGAAGTCTGATAAAACAAATGAACACAGTAATTAGGACTGTTCATAGAGATCCGTGCAATATAACATAAATAAACAATATATATTACTGTGCAGCTAAATTAATTGAAAGTTCTACCACAAGAACACGGGGTAGTGAGAGAAAGGAAGGGGAGAAATCGAATGCCATCATGGAAATATCGAATAGAGAAAACTATGAAGCAGTTAAGACAAGAAGTGTGTCTGTTAGACCACTATAGAAGAGGGAACAGATCAACAAAAATACTAAGAAAGATAGATGTGATAAAAGCAATGCGCAATATTAGAAAAGACCAGGATATGTCATGCACTATCGCAAATAAACTAAATATTTCAGCATAGTCCTGAAAAACGTAGAAGATATGAAGATAAATATAAAGGAAAAGTACAAAATAAGCAATTTATTGATGATCCAAAAAGTTTTATAGAGAATTGGGAAATAAGGTAAAAGGAATTGAAAGACTACCAAAAAAGAAGAAATAGGTACATTTTGGAGAAGTATCTATGAAGATCCTGTGGAACATAACAAAGATGCTAAATGGATAGAAGAAGTTAAAGAAAGAATAAGACATTCAAAGGTACAAGATATGAAATGGGATGAAGTAACAACCAAAGAGATTGAAACAAAGTTAAGAAAAGCCTCTACTGGAAAACCCCAGGCCCAGATGCAGTACCTAACTTTTGGCTAAAAGTTTTAACATCTTTGCACGAAGACTTAGTCTTGAGTAAGAACTATCTATGTCTGCACCCTGAACAGACACCAACATGGCAAACAGGAAAAAACAGTGCTTCTTCTAAAGAGTGAACCTGCAAGCTACCCTAAAAATTAAAGACAATAACTCACCTTCCGATGATGTATAAACTATACATGGGAATTGAGTTTATAGTGATTTAGAAGAAAACTCAATTATGGTAGTAGAACAAAAGGGCAATAAAAGAAAGTCATATGGAACAAAGTATCGTTTGTTGTCAAATAAAGGAATAGTTGAGAACTGTAAAAAGGGGAAGAATCTAAGTATGGCATGGACTGACTACAAAAAAGCATTTGATAGTATCCCATATTCATGGATAAAAGAGTGCTTAAAAATATATAAGATGCACCCTACACTGAGTACATTACAGTGACCATGAAACAGTGGCAGGCAACTTTGCAATTAAGCCATGATAAAGGACAAATTATTATCCCAGGAATAAAAATTCAAAGGGGGATATTCCAGGGTGATTCTTTGTCACCGCTACTATTCTGTCTTGCCCTTAGCCCATGTCTACATAACAGCTTAGGCCATGGTGATAATTTGGCTCCTAGAAAACAAAAAAATGTAAAGACTTGTCATCTTCTCTTTGCTGATGATTTAAAACTGTATAACTCATCAGATGAGGAGCTGAAAGCACAGCTACAAGTTGCCAAAACTTTTTCAGATGATATAAGAATGTCATTTGGTCTTGATAAATGTGCAAAAGCAACCTTTAAAACAGAAAAACATTAGTTTGGGACAAGAATGTGATATAGAAGAACTTGAGCAAGAAGGACTGTATAAATATTTGGGAGCTGATGAAGGATCAACAATAAAACATGAACAAATGCGAATAAAACTTAGGAATATTTCAGAAGACTTAAATTAATCCTGAAACAGTACTGACATCTAGGAAGAAAATCCAAGCTATAAACCAATTTGCTATTCCTGTCCTAACTTATGGTTTTGGAGTGACTGACTGGCCCCAAAATATATTGGATAGATTAGATCGGAAAACAAGAAGGATGCTTCATGCTCACCAAATGATTTATAAAAACCAGTGCATACCAAGATTATATATTCCTCATTCTAAAGAAGGGATGAGCCTCCTTGAAATTGATTACATGTATAGATCTGCAATTGTGGGTCTCCATACATATTTTCTGACCTCACTAGACCCAAACGTAATGAAAGCTTTGAAACATGAGGAGAATAAATCTAAGATGACTTCTTTGCTTAATCTAGCAGAAGCATATAGGCGTCAAGCAGGAATAAAAACCAAACCAGAAGTAGATAAAAATCAGGCAGCAACTGAATGTGCCAAAAAACAAAAGAAAGAAGATAAGGTGAAGGACCAGATGAGTAGGCAAGAAATGTGGAAAATGCATAAATATAGTTGCAAGTATAGAAAACTTCTGGGAGAATCTCATGTTGATCAGGAGCAGATGCAAGAATGGTTAAGGAGAGGAGATTTCAAGTCAGGAGATAAAAGGTTAATATTGGTGGCCCAAGATAGTGGCTGTGTACATGTTTGAAAACTCCATTGAACATGTAGGAAAAACAGACAAATGTAGGATTTGTAAAACCGAATTGGAAACAATCTTACACCTTGTTGCTGGTTGCAACATACTAGTGGCAGAAGGACTGTATACTGAAAAGCATAATAATGTGGCAAGACTGTTGCATTGGGGATTGTGCAAGCATTATGGTATTGAACTGGCTGAAAAGCTCTGGAAATATGAGGCACAAAGCATCATAGAAAATGATGAAGTCTACATCACATGGGATCATCCATTACCAACAGTTCAAAAGATAGATGCTAGCAAACCGGATATAGTGATCCAAGAAAAGAAGACAAAAGTAGCATTGATCATTGAAATCACCACACCCAATGACTACAGTGTCTTGCATACAGAGAGGCACAAAATCATAAAATATCAGGATTTGCAGGCAGAAACGAGAGCGATGTGAAAGAAAGATACTCAGATAGTTCCAATAGTAGTAGGAGCAACGGGTCTTATAAAAAAAGAATCTACATCATATTTAGATATGCTATCAATACCTGTACGAATTGCAGAAGGAGTCAGTACTGGGCACATTGCTGGTTCTGCGATGAGCACTTCTAGCTGACATCTAAGATTGAAACAGTACTAATTTCATGAACTTTAATTGTACTTTGACTTAGGAACGGGGTCCATTCCCATCGTGGTAGTAAAAATCCAATGATTTGGAGAAATTAAAAAAAAGAAAGGGCAACAATATGAGCCAAAGTCAGAGCCATTTGAGAGAGTTGATGATTTTGCTTCCCTACAAATTGTACCTGTCTTTACAAACTGGTCAGTTTTACCTTTGCCTGTAGCCCATATCATTGGTATAACACTGCAGAATCACTATTTGTGTAATACCAGTTTGTGCTGTATTTGGGAGTTTGTCCTTTCCCCACTGCAATACAATTTTTAGTTGGTGCACATAAGTAATGGATGGGATAGAGGCTTGTCTCACATATGGGGTACAAGGGGTCTTGTCTGCTACAAAAAACATATTTAATGCGTGTAGGTAGTTTGTATGTGATGAATTATTTATTGGTTGTGGTCAAGCATCTAATGGTCATGCCTCAATAGTTTATAGGAGAAACATATAGCACTATGGATATGTTAGAAAATTGTATAGTCATCTTTCTTAGTACCCCAGTCACATCTTTCTGAAGAACATCATTATGGCAAGGTATTTTGGAAAATAATGCCTGCCAAAGTATTAGGTGAGCCCTCTTAGTAAAGGCAAGAAAATTAAGAAAAATAGTGTTGGGTAGAAAATACAAACCAAATTATTTCTGGAATAATTATACAAGCCTTTGACATAAAAGAAAGCATAACCAGTTATACAAGTATATTTTAAGAATTTTCACATTTCACAAGAATCCAAGCTAGAACCTGGTATAAATATTGCTCTCACTACATAGCTAACTAAACTAGCTTCAAAAATGGTCTGTTTTTGTAAAAAATATATATTCTCTTGTTCCAGTGAACATTAATGATACACTACCACCTCAAATAAAACTATAGACTTTGTTTTACCTTGTACTTGTCTCTTTGGTCTTTACAGAGGATTGGGTACTGATTTTTGTAGGTCCTTGTGTTGCTGGTCCAGCATTATCTGTAACGTTTCTAGAAGTCTGAGCACTCCTGTTTAGGTTTTTAAGATCCTTTCCCACAGTATGTCTTGCATCATTGTTGACCGCTTGAGAATTTTCACTGTTTAATGGACCATGTCTTTTGTGAACTAGAGCAGGTACTGTTGATCTGGTAGGGACATGGCTGAATAAATGCTTGGTGGAAGCAGGTTGCATTGTGCCAAAGGAGACTGTATTAGAAACATCTGGAATGCTTGAAATTTCTGTTACAGAAAAAGGTGTTGACTGCTGCTCTTTTAAACAAGATGAACACTTAGTTGTGGTTGGAGGTATTTCTACTGAAGAAATCCTTCCAGTCATAGACACAGACATAAGAATTTCTATATCTTCCTCAGGAGGAGATGTTTCTGCTACTGACAGGAAAAAAAAACATGAGGTATTATAAAATGATTATCAAGTTGAAATACATATAGAGGAAATACTGATTAGCACATAGAAATGATATGAATGATGGGACAGATTCACAATCTTCTGAACAATATTTTCTGGAAATGGGTGTGAGCTGTATAGATAAAAAGGAATGCAAACATTTATAAACAATCTGATGACAGTGTTTCTGAAATCCAGCCTTCTGTGGACAACTTTAATTTGCTCAGTCTTGCTATTTTAATACTTCTAGGAAATGCAAATGATACTTGATTAAACAAATGCATTATGGATCCCTTGGGATGTTTGGGTTTGTTCACATAAATTCACCTTTAATAGGAATAGCTGATTAACCTGTTGAAATTGAGCAATATGAAATGTAACTAGAGAGATGACAGAACTGTGGGGATACTGAGATGGTTTCTTGTTTTTAAAAAGAGAAGATCTGTTCCTCCTCAATGTTATCTACAAGTTTTTGGACTCCTTTGATTGCCCAAATATTTTTCTTAGCGCTTAACCTCAACCATTATCTGCAAACTTTGGTCTCATGATGACTATTTTCACACTTTACTCAGAGCTTTAAATTCACTAACAACTTCAAAACTCACACTTTGTACATTTGATCAAAGGTTTTACAGTAGCCTCTCACCAGCCATACACACTTGCCCCTCCTGGCATCAGTCCAGAAAAAAGTAATGGGCGCTCTCTCTCTCTCTCTAACAAAGTTAAATACTCCTGCTTTCAATACTAATTTGTAACATAGCTGTTACTGTGGTTGCTCTCAGTCCAAATGCATCTCCCACAACCAACTCACCTATAAATAATTCTAATTTTGTTGGTAAATATTATACATGCATTTCTTTTTTTCTCCTTTCCCTTTTCAAAGCCTCTCTTGCCTCAAAATACTCTAGGATTATCCTGACATTCTAATACCTGCTTCTGTATTACCTACCCCTGCCTACAAGCTTGTTTAGAATGTCAGTTGCACTTGATACTGCTTACATTCTTGTATATTTTGTTTTAATTTTCTTACTCTTCCATCTACGTTTTTATATGCTTACATTTATTTTAATACAATTATTATGGTGTTATTAGTTTGTCTCTTGATAATTGTTTTACATCACTGTATCAGGTTCAGTTTAGAGTATTCATTTTATGTATATCTTACTGTCTTTCCCCAAGTTGTGGATATACTGGCTCAAATTCATAATCAGTCATTTATACCAGATAACAAAACATAATACATAGATTTAAATAAACAAACAAATAAGTAAATACACAAGGAAGTTTTTCCTTAGCAGGGTTGTGTGATCTCTGATTTAGTATATTTAGAGATGCGAGTTTCTGTGGAAAGAAGATACATTGAATCCCTATTAAAACTATTTTGTATGATTTTGTTAAAACCAGAGATGTGCAGTGCTTTTATTTTCTTGCTGTCTTCAGGTTTGATAAGTGATTCAGTAATCTGGATTCTTCTCCAACTTGCTGGAAGGTATAATATAATAAAAAGTCCTTGTACAATAAATGCTTTTCCAATGTAGATAGGTCAGGTGTAGCATGCTTCTCCTGATATTATAAATCCACAAAAAGTATAAGGACAAGGATGTGAGACAGCTTCAAAGAGTCAGTTAACATACCTGGAACAGTTATGAAATCATTCAGTATATTTGTATCAATATTTAATTCATATATTTAATTCATATATTGCACATAAAATACAGTTTATTCATACAACAAAAGAATCTCCCAGATCACTAACATTTCATGTTATGTGATTAATACTACTGCAACTAACAATA
>NC_056750.1:398531004-398548504 GCF_019279795.1 Protopterus annectens | reverse complement strand
GAGACATATTGGGAGTGAGGTTGTGGAGTTAGAGGAGGTATTTATATTTGGTGAGGGTGTGAGTTGTGTGAGTAGGAGATGTCAGTGTGGATATTGAACTGGTAGGTGGGCTGGAGTGGTGGGAAGTTGAAGGGTGTGTGTAGATGGTGCTGATGGATGTAATTATTGGATAATGGGTGGATGAAGAGAGGGTCTTAGTAAAGGAGGTTACCTATAAATTCAGAGTATGTAGAGGTATGTAAGAGTCTACCAATACCAAGTAATGTTGATTGTTCCAGTCGAATATATCAGTGGCTACTGCTGACCAAGGTAGTTCAAGAACTTGACTTAGCTGAAGTGGTTCTTTTGGCAAATGCAGTGTAGTACTATTGCATATTTAACAAAAAGAATGTACTTTATCAATGTAGTTTGCTAGAGAAGGCCAAAATACTAGTCTTCTTACCCTCCTTTTGGTAGATGCAGAACCTGGATAACCACGATGCAAAATCTCGATATACTCATGTTGTAAGAGAGCAAGATCAACAATTTTGGGACCTTTGAAAATAATGCCATCTTTCATCAACATCTCATTTCTGTAAGGAAAATAAAGTTGCACTCCAGGTTGTACGCTAGATTGCTTTGACAGCCATAGTGGTTAAGCTTTTGCAAAACTAGATCTGTCTTTGTATGATCTCTCACCACATCAAGTCTCGTAGTAGAACAATTATGCACTTTCATAATGTCAAAGTCAAAATTCTCTGCATGAAGCTGTTCTGTTGTATTTCTGGGCAATCTGAATAAGGTATCAGCTATATAAGGAAGTTTGCCTTTTGTATAGACCATTTTAAAGTTGTACTTTTGCAATTTGAGCATCATTCTTTGTAATCTTGCTGGAGCTGAATGCATAGGCTTCTTTAAAATAGTAACTAGAGGTTGATGATTCAGTCTGAATAGCTCAACCATAAATATAATCATGAAAATTTGAACATGAAAATACTATTGCCAAAAGTTCTTTCTCGATTTGAGGATATTGCATTTTAGTTTGGGTAAGAGTTCTTGATGCATATGCTACTGGTCTGCCTTCTTGAAGAATAACTGCACCAAGACCAAATTTTGTAGCATCACAGGAAAGGGTTACTGGATTGTTGACATCATAGTATCTTAATGTAGGTGGAGGTAGCAATTTTCTGCTTAAGGACTTCAAATGCTATCTGTTGTTGTTCCAACCAAGACCATGTAACATTTTTACACATCATCTCTCTCAAAGGTGCTGTCAACTCACTGAAATCTGATATAAACTTGCCTAAATAGTTGAGCATGACAAGAAAACATTGTAGAGCTTGAACATTATCTGTCTGATGCTGGCATCTCAAGAATGGCTGATTGTTTGGACGGATCTGGTTGCAAGCCAGTGCTGGTAAATAAATGACTTACCTATGTAACTTCTGGTAGTCTGAATTTACACTCAAGTTCTCTTCACAAGCTCTGTCTAAAACTCTCTTAATATTTCTGTCATGCTCTGCTTCACCATTGCCTCCAACCAATAAATCATTTACTATCATGGCACAAGGATAACCTGAAAAAAATTTGCTCCATTGCATGCTGAAAGACTTCACTTGCAGAACTTATTCCAAATGGCATCCTTAGGAATCTGTATCTGCAAAATGGGGTACTGAAAGTAATCAGTAATGAGGATCTGTGATCAAGCATCACTTGCCAAAATTAACTTTTTGCATCCAAGAAAGAAAAAGCAGTGGCATTCAGTATTAGGGCTGTGACTTCTTTGACTGTTCACATTGGATGATGTGGTCTCTTTAATGCTTTGTTCAAATCTCTTGGGTCAGTCCATATTCTGATTTCATCTGAGCCTTTTTTGTGGGATGCTGCCATGGATGACACCCATTCAGTTGGTTCTGTGACTGGACAAATTACACCTTGCTGCACCATTTTATACATCTGAGCTTTAACTCTATCCTGCATAGGTATCAGACCTTTTCTTGCTGGTCTGACCACGGGACTGACCTCTGGGTCTAACGTCATAGAATACACAGCTGGAAGTTTGCCCAACTTGTCTTCAAAAACATCAGCATACTGTGAAAAAATGGCTTCAGTAAAAGTGGAACTAGGATATGTGCTTATATGATGAACTTCTTTGATAAAGGAAAGCAGATTCATTCTCAAACTCTGAGACCCAATAATGAATGCACAGGTCTTCGGACTACATAGAATAACAAGCTGTAACAGTTCGGGGCCAAATAACATGAAAGTACTACTGAGCCTAAGGTTTGAATTTCTTCACCACCATAACCAACAAGTTTCACACAAATAGCCACATTGAGTTGTTCATTAGCTCTCACTTTAGCAAATGTATCTGCTGATATGACATTACAGTTTCAACCAGTGTCTACTTTAAGTTCGGTGGATTTACCATTGATCTGGACAGTACAAAACACCTTATTTTTTGTCAACAAATTCACCATCAACCATTTCACCAACTATTGACACACCAGTTATGTAAGTAGACTGCTGCAATTCTACTTGATCAGTTGGCTTTTGAGTAACCTGTCTTTATAACTGTGTGAGGTTTACTTGATTTGCAAAACTTTTGAAAATGATTTCACTTGTGGCATTGCTGACCAAATGCTAAGCATTTCTCTTTCAAACTCATGATTGGCTCCACAATTACGGTAGTTAACAATAAGATTGGACTTTGGTTTTGCTGACTCACATTGTACTGCACTGAGCATGCACGTTTCTTAAAACTTGCTGGACGACTATGTGGTTTCTCTGGTAACCAGCAGGGGCTGTGGCTGCCATGTATTTAGGCCTGCTTTTGCTTGCCACATGTTGCATGTTTTCTGTATTTGCTCTGGAGCCTGTTGAAACCATACTCCTATGATTTGCAAGCATAGTTGTGTGCCTTTCTGTAACTTCATGGATCTGACAAATCTAAATAGCTTTGCTCAAAGTTAAATCACTGTCACGAAGCAAAATCTTTCTCACAACAACACTATTAATACCACACACAAGCCTGTCCTTTATCAACTCATCTTTTAAATCACTAAACCGACATATTTTAGCTTTGTTCCTCAGGTCAGTTATATAAGCTGGAAAAGGTTCCCCTGGTTTCTGATCTCTTGTATAAACAAATGCCTCCGTAATGTAATATTTGTCTGGGGGTTACACATTTCCATGAATCTGCACTTCAAACACTCGGGGTCTTCCCTTGATTCAGCCTGTACAACAATATGATGGTTTTCACCTTCTCCTTCATATATTGCTGGTGCATAAACAGATGAATGCTCTCTTTCAATGGCCTCTGATCCAGCTAGGTTTAGCAAGATGAATGCCATATTGTGTGCATCTTTGTCAAAATAAGCTGCTTGTATAAAATATTGTACTCTTGCTCAGATGCTCTCCAATGCTCTGCAAAATTCTGATCAAATACAAGTGGTGAGGGCTTTCAAATCCATCTGCCAAATTAGCACATACCAGTGAAGGGTTTCCCAAATATGCACGAACATAAACACATATACATATGCCAGATATTTATGCCAGTACTTGTAACTATGCCTAATAGCACAACTAGCCTCCGTATAACTGAACTTTGCAAAATAAGTCTCTCGGGCACTGCAATACACTTGAAATCACTGCACTATAAGAAATCACCTCTTATCGGTATAAGAAACATCTCAAAATAACTGCATTGTGTGAATGAACTGCTGTATCACAGGAACAATGCTGTGATATTGATTCTGATACAGGAAGAAAATATCTGCGATTTCTCTTGTACTCCACACTCTCAGATTCTACAAAGTAGGATCTCGGCTTGGCACACATACATGTTACTTGACCAATCCGGTCAAAACCTTTCGCTGTTTGTATCCTCACTGTCTTTCTCTCTTTCAGTAGACAAAGAAATCTGCTCTATTTATCATAGCTGGATTTATGGAAATAATGCTTTCTAAATAGGTGAGCTCTAATTATCCTGTTTTTCTTAGCTTTAGGCATCAACAAACTGGAACTGATGGGCATTGTTGTTCTGGTTTGCCTAGAAAGAAGTTTCTGAGCAGACGAGCCAAGTATATCATCACAGGGTATGCTTCTGAGATTGAGTAAATTCAAAAAGACATCGGTATTGTCATGCTTTGACCTCTCAAGTCATTGCTTTGCACTCTGCACTGCACATTCAGCTAGCCCATTTGACTGTGGGTATTCAGGACTGCTAGTAACATGTACAAAGTCCCATTCTTTTGCAAATTTATGAAACAACTGACTAGTAAATTGAGTACCACTGTCAGAAATAACTTTGTGTGGGCTACCATGGACTGAGAAATTATGTTTCAACTTAGCAATAATAGCGGCGGATGTTAGATTAGGTAGTAAATCAATCTCAGATCAGTTCAAATAAAAGTCTACCAATACCAAGTAATGTTGATTGTTCCAGTCGAATATATCAGTAGCAACTGCTGACCAAGGTAGTTCAAGAACTTGACTTAGCTGAAGTGGTTCTTTTGGCAAATGCGGTGTAGTACTATTGCATATTTAACAAAAAGAATGTACTTTATCAATGTAGTTTGCTAGAGAAGGTCAAAATACTAGTCTTCTCGCCCTTCTTTTGGTAGATGCAGAACCTGGATGACCACGATGCAAAATCTTGATATACTCATGTTGTAAGAGAGCAAGATCAACAATTTTGGGACTTTTGAAAATAATGCCATCTTTCATCAACATCTCATTTCTGTAAGGAAAATAAAGTTGCACTCCAGGTTTTACGCTAGATTGCTTTGACAGCCATAGTGGTTAAGCTTTTGCAAAACTAGATCTGTCTTTGTATGATCTCTCACCACATCAAGTCTCGTAGTAGAACAATTACGCACTTTCATAATGTCAAAGTCAAAATTCTCTGCATGAAGCTGTTCTGTTGTATTTCTGGGCAATCTGAATAAGGTATCAGCTATATAAGGAAGTTTGCCTTTTGTATAGACCATTTTAAAGTTGTACTTTTGCAATTTGAGCATCATTCTTTGTAATCTTGCTGGAGCTGAATGCATAGGCTTCTTTAAAATAGTAACTAGAGGTTGATGATCAGTTTCAGTCTGAATAGCTCAACCATAAATATAATCATGAAAATCTGAACATGCAAATACTATTGCCAAAAGTTCTTTCTCGATTTGAGGATATTGCATTTTAGTTTGGGTAAGAGTTCTTGATGCATATGCTACTGGTCTGCCTTCTTGAAGAATAACTGCACCAAGACCAAATTTTGAAGCATCACAGGAAAGGGTTACTGGATTGTTGACATCATAGTATCTTAATGTAGGTGGAGGTAGCAATTTTCTGCTTAAGGACTTCAAATGCTATCTGTTGTTGTTCCAACCAAGACCATGTAACATTTTTACACATCATCTCTCTCAAAGGTGCTGTCAACTTACTGAAATCTGATATAAACTTGCCTAAATAGTTGAGCATGACAAGAAAACATTGTAGAGCTTGAACATTATCTGTCTGATGCTGGCATCTCAAGAATGGCTGCTTGTTTGGACGGATCTGGTTGCAAGCCAGTGCTGGTAAATAAATGACTTACCTATGTAACTTCTGGTAGTCTGAATTTACACTCAAGTTCTCTTCACAAGCTCTGTCTAAAACTCTCTTAATATTTCTGTCATGCTCTGCTTCTCCATTGCCTCCAACCAATAAATCTTTTACTATCATGGCACAAGGATAACCTGAAAAAAATTTGCTCCATTGCATGCTGCAAGACGTCACTTGCAGAACTTATTCCAAATGGCATCCTTAGGAATCTAGCATCACTTGCCAAAATTAACTTTTTGCATCCAAGACAGAAAAAGCAGTGGCATTCAGTATTAGGGCTGTGACTTCTTTGACTGTTCACATTGGATGATGTGGTCTCTTTAATGCTTTGTTCAAATCTCTTGGGTCAGTCCATATTCTGATTTCATCTGAGCCTTTTTTGTGGGATGCTGCCATGGATGACACCCATTCAGTTGGTTCTGTGACTGGACAAATTACACCTTGCTGCACCATTTTATACATCTGAGCTTTAACTCTATCCTGCATAGGTATCAGACCTTTTCTTGCTGGTCTGACCACGGGACTGACCTCTGGGTCTAACTTCATAGAATACACAGCTGGAAGTTTGCCCAACTTGTCATCGAAAACATCAGCATACTGTGAAAAAATGCCTTCAGTAAAAGTGGAACTAGGATATGTGCTTATATGATGAACTTCTTTGGTAAAGGAAAGCAGATTCATTCTCAAACTCTGAGACCCAATAATGAATGCACAGGTCTTCGGACTACATAGAATAACAAGCTGTAACAGTTCGGGGCCAAATAACATGAAAGTACTACTGAGCCTAAGGTTTGAATTTCTTCACCACCATAACCAACAAGTTTCACACAAATAGCCACATTGAGTTGTTCATTAGCTCTCACTTTAGCAAATGTATCTGCTGACATGACATTACAGTTTCAACCAGTGTCTACTTTAAGTTCGGTGGATTTACCATTGATCTGGACAGTACAAAACACCTTATTTTTTGTCAACAAATTCACCATCAACCATTTCACCAACTATTGACACACCAGTTATGTAGAAAGTAGACTGCTGCAATTCTACATGATCAGTTGGCTTTTTGAGTAACCTTTCTTTATAACTGTGGGAGGTTTACTTGATTTGCAAAACTTTTGAAATGTATTCCACTTTTTACACTTGTGGCATTGCTGACCAAATTCTAAGAATTTCTCTCTTTTAGACTCCTGATTGGCACCACAATTCCAACAGTTAACAATAAAGCTGGATTTGGGTTTTGCTGACTCATGCTTGTATTGCACTGAGCATGCTCCTTTCTTACAACTTACTGGAAAACTATGTGGTTTCACTGGTAACCAGCAGGGGCTGTGGCTGCCATGTATTTAGGCCTGCTTTTGCTTGCCACATGTTGCATGTTTTCTGTATTTGCTCTGGAGCCTGTTGAAACCATACTCCTATGATTTGCAAGCATAGTTGTGTGCCTTTCTGTAACTTCATGGATCTGACAAATCTAAATAGCTTTGCTCAAAGTTAAATCACTGTCACGAAGCAAAATCTTTCTCACAACAACATTATTAATACCACACACAAGCCTGTCCTTTATCAACTCATCTTTTAAATCACTAAACCAACATATTTTAGCTTTGTTCCTCAGGTCAGTTATATAAGCTGGAAAAGTTTCCCCTGGTTTCTGATCTCTTGTATAAACAAATGCCTCCGTAATGTAATATTTGTCTGGGGGTTACACATTTCCATGAATCTGCACTTCAAACACTCGGGGTCTTCCCTTGATTCAGCCTGTACAACAATATGATGGTTTTCACCTTCTCCTTCATATATTGCTGGTGCATAAACAGACGAATGCTCTCTTTCAATGGCCTCTGATCCAGCTAGGTTTAGCAAGATGAATGCCATATTGTGTGCATCTTTGTCAAAATAAGCTGCTTGTATAAAATATTGTACTCTTGCTCAGATGCTCTCCAATGCTCTGCAAAATTCTGATCAAATACAAGTGGTGAGGGCTTTCAAAATCCATCTGCCAAATTAGCACATACCAGTGAAGGGTTTCCCAAATATGCACGAACATAAACACATATACATATGCCAGATATTTATGCCAGTACTTGTAACTATGCCTAATAGCACAACTAGCCTCCGTATAACTGAACTTTGCAAAATAAGTCTCTCGGGCACTGCAATACACTTGAAATCACTGCACTATAAGAAATCACCTCTTATCGGTATAAGAAACATCTCAAAATAACTGCATTGTGTGAATGAACTGGGCAGAAGAAGCTCATTGGAAGAAACATTTCAAATAATTGCACTTTGCGAATAAAGAGTACATAGCACACTGAAACTTCCTCAAAATGGCAGTACTTTGCTAAATAACTCTTTACAGTATAAGAAACACTCTGTAATGGCAGCACTTTGTGAACAGACACACCCAGCACAAGAAACCCTTCAAAATGGCTGTATTCTGACTGCACTTTACAAAATAGTTGCACTTTGCACACCAACAAACTTTTCAGAATAAATGCACAGTAATAAGCGCACACTGTATACACTTCCTATACTTTGAATAACTCTAGTTATCCCCTGAATACAATATGAAATAGTAGTTATGCCAAGACACAGCACTTTGCCAAAACATGCAGTCGCCTTGCTTCATTTACACTCAGTGTGCCCTTTTTGCCCTTATTATATTTGTTTTGCTCATTTAATCTCTTTTCATGACCATTGTACTTTTCTTGTGCTTGCTTTACTCTAAACATGCCTGTTTTGCTTCAAACTCGTTTTGCAATTCCAAGGTAACTTCTGACCCTTTATGTGCTTTTCTGTCAATCATTTTATCAAATATCTTAATCTTAAACATTTTGTTTAATCAATAAGCCTTTTGTGCCTCTCGCTTGTTTAATAATGTGGTTTGTGCCCTTGTAATGCTCCATTTTATCTTTTTTATAAAATAAACTGTGCAAGTTTTCACTAACGTTGGTTCTTTTCTGGCGCTTTTTCATGCTGACTTCTCTTATTTTACCTTCACTGTTGTCTCCGCACCTCGTAGGTCTGAATATCAGTCTCTGGAATCCCATTTCTGACACTATGTCGCTTGTGTAGTCAGGATACAATAGATGAGACTTTGTGGGTTCTGTTCAAGTAGCTTTATTATGTATATAAACATCAGGATTGAGGCCAAATAACTTTAACTTAGATAAACTTATATACAGACTAGCTATTACACTCATACATGCTCACTCTCTGGCTGTAACAAATGGCACCGAAGCTAGCATGTGCTGACTATTTATATGCGTTTTCAGTCCTTGAAACACGTCTTAAAGATACAGCACACATACTCCATTCTACATTTATAAAATACCAAATGTGAAACTACAGTTCCATCCATGATCCACAATCTTCTGGTCTCTAAACAAGAACTCAAAAGAAGAGAAAAATAGAGGAGCATCTTGTCTTTGTGACCTTTAAATTCTATCAAGAAGCTGAGCAGAAAGACATGTAAAATTGTCAGCAAACTCGATCAGCTCTGAGATAAAACTCACTGTAATTAATAATGCATTACTTTTGCTTGAGACTACTTTCTATTTCACGGACTTTATATAAGCGAAGCAATTTTTCGTAGGATGCCTAATTCCTATTGTCATCATCTAAAGCATGATGACTGAATATATATTAAATCTTTGCACCAAACTAAGTTCTCTTTACCAGTCAGACTGTTCATTCAGCAACAAACCCTTTGTCTCCAAGAAGTAAATGTCAAACAGGAGTGGCTAACAGACTGAACCCTGGGGTATATACTGCTAGTGACAGGTCATTTTGGATGAGGTAGAGCCACCCACCCTAACTTCTTGGGTTCTATCTGTGAGGCAATTTACTATCGATTGAGTTACATAGGGATTTATCATTTAGCTGGGGGAGTTTATCTACGATGCTAGAGTATGGGAATGCATAGAATGCTTTGGCAAGGTCTATTTGAGCGTTCACTAATTTTCCCACATCACTTGTTTAAGTAACTTTTTCAAAAAATCAACCAGCTTAAGTAGACAGGACCTTTCCTTGACAAATCTGAACTGGGTTAGGTTGAGAGTCTGTAGGTTATCTATATCCTTATATTTATTTCATAATGATCCTTTCCATAGCCGTATAGGTGCATCTGGTCTGTTGAAGTCCCATCTTTGTGACTGTTGCTGTCTTCTGTTCATCCCACTATGAAACCTGTTTTGAGGCTGATAGTTAATAGCTTCTGTGAGGATCAGACAAGTCATTTTCCCCCCTAACCAGTAGGCTTTGTATGTTATCTGGCCCCTTAGATGTAGTGTTCTTGCCCTTATATAGCACCTTGAGAGCTAGTTCTTGGGAGATTTGAGGGTGTGTAGATGTGGATATGTGATCTGAGAATACTGAGGGGGTTGAGATAGTTGTCTATTAGTAGATTAGGTATGTGATGTGGGTCTGGGTATGTTACATCATTTACTGTTGACTATCATAAGGTGATTTTTAATATAATTAAATAAACCTTTGTGGTTATCATTGACCTGGCTGGCTATTTTTTCCTCATATTTGTTTGATTTGATCAGGGTCTAGAGTTGCTTGTTTATTTTGGCAAGATCATTTTGACATCTTGAGAGTTAGTTATTTTTGCATGCAGCGAGTTTTTTTTCTTTATTATAGAACCTAATTATATTTAGGTTCCACCACAGGGGTTTATTTTTGGATTTGGAGTGACACTTTATTTCTGAGGAGGACAGATGCGTCTATGCAGCTATTTATATGTGCACAAAATATGGCAGTGAAGGACTTCACTTAAGCAGAGGGGCATTTGAATTTAGTCAAGTCATCACTCAGTTTTAGCTGACTAGCCTTCACGTAATCACTGAATACAAAGATGTCAGTCTTGCAGTCAGCATGATTGACTTATGGTCTGATTTGACCACGGAGTATGTTACAATTGATAGAGGGCAAAGCTGTCTCATATTGGTAAGGACCAAGTCCAGGAAGTTATGGCCTCTAATTGGGTTGTAGACTAACTGGTTCAGGGAGTTTGTTTAGATGAACTCCATACATTTCTGGGTATACTTTTGAGGCTGTATAAGATTCCCAGTTTATGGAGGGGTAGTTGAAGTCTCCTAGGAGAATGGTGTTTGGCTTAATACATGGGGACTCCATACAAATTAGGCAGGAGGTGTGGGAAAAGTTGCTACAAAGGGAGTTTATAGCTGGCCATAATATCATAAGGTGATAAGTTAGATATGATATTTTGATCTCTGTTTTTTCTTTCAAGAATTAAATCTTGTACTTTACTAACAGAACTTAAAAATAAATCAGTATATATGCTTTAATAATACAAATTACAAACTGATAAATGGAAAGTGTCAATTTGTGTATTCTTTCTTTTAATATTTAATATTTTTGAGATTTTCAAAAAATAAATCTTCTAGGAGAACAAGACAGTGGGAAAAAAGAGAGAGAAGTCAGCCTCTGCTGAAAGTGGGCTTCCTACCAGTCGGACATTCCTGGTAATCAAATGCCAGTAAATAAAGGACATGCTGAGAGCAGGTGGCAGAAAGGTATTACTTTTAATAATGAAGAAATAAAATTGGATTGGCAAATTTATTGTGAGTAATAGGGGCAAGGATATTCTATTGTTTCTTCTACCTTCATGACATTGGCAAGAGTTCCAAAAATAACCAGCCCTTATTATATCCTGTGGGGTGCAACTCAAGATTTGCTAGCTGGTTTCAGAAGTGAAATAGGAATCTCGGTCAGAAAAAAAAATGTTAAAGGAAACCTACGTACATAAGGAAATGCTGCATATATTTTTCAACATTATTGGTAAACGCTTTTCACTTTGGTATCTTTGTGACAGTGTTTACAGGGAAAGCGTCTACATTTAGGCCAATTTATGGGAATGATATGTTATGTCCGGGACTGTGTGTATCTTGTTAAAGTACTTTTTGGATGTGGATTGGCCGTTGGTAGCATTCTTAATTAAACTGTTTTGTGGAAGTCGTTGACTTTTTTGAGTTTGGCGAGGCCCGCCATTTGCAACAACTATGGAGCAGTTTCATTATTGACAACACTTTCAATAGCAAACATCAGTCGCTTATGTATGTGGATTTAATGAATGCTTTTGGTTTTTTGGAACTGTGAATACCATCGTAGGGTCCGCCATTTCTAACAACTATGAGGCTGGGAAACAGCAACCATTACTAAATGCCTATACATGTATGATTGTTTCAAGTTTTTGAAACTGTGAACATCGTCACCTAGTGGTAACTGTTTAAATGGGACAAGGGCTTTTTGAGTTGCCCATTTTTTTTTAACTATTTGAACAGTAGGAAGTATTCAGTCACCAGAGTTTCATGAACACTGTCATTTTCTATTCTTTGAGACTATCATATCTATTGTATGTGGTACCATTGTCTTATGTAAACAAGTGACAGTAATTCTTTAATGTAAATTAACATACAGTATAGAGTGATATGGTGTGGTATTTAGAATCTGTATGGCTTTCTGTTGATCACTGTAAGATATTTTTATATATTTGTGTAGGGGATTATATTACTCATTAGTAGTAAAGGTGGGGAATTATTTACCACAATTGTACATGATTTAGCCTAATCTGGACTGTATCTATACATACTAATTTTGTTTGTTCTCATTATTTGATCACCCAGCAAGTTTCGGCTTGTATGGTGGGAACAAAGGTTTTATTTCATGCTTTTATTGTGGGTGTATTGACATAATATATCTCACATACGGCAGTGGTTGTGGACTATTGTTGTCATAACTGGTCAGTTACTTTCATCTTACCATTGGTTATGATAGGTATTACACTTGTGTGGTTAGCTCTGTATCTAGGAATGTGAGTACCTTCTTGTTGGTTATATTGTTGTTTTTTCAGTAGCGTACCCTAGGTGTGCTGCACTTCTTATATGCTGTATAAAAGCAACAAACAGGATTCGTGCCCACACAAGTAAGAAATAAACCGAAGGGCAACAACATCTGTTTTATATGTTGTATAAGTTAGTTAGTTATTTAACTGTATCTGAATAGAATATCAATAGTATAAGAAACCCTACTACTGTATGCATTTACTATCTTATCTATTTTGACATTGAAATATTTATTTTAATTGTATTCTGCCTGACGTTGTTATTGTATAACTTAAAATATTCTGTTTATACTGCATGTAATTAAAATTAAATCATACTCACTCCATCAAACCCAAAACACCCTCTATTCTAGCCACAAAACTTCATATAACTCCTCTCCTTCTACAACCATCCACAGCTCTCTAACACAGAGAACTCAATTACCATGTTACCAACACCACTCTCCCACAACCATATCATCCCATTACTCTTGCCTTCTCTATCCATCTGTCTTTACTTTATCTCCATTATTACCACTTATCACCACCTACTTAACACCATGTACTATATCAAATCACCCACCCTACCATACACCACAAACAATCCCTCCATACCTGCAAACACACAACTAATTATCTATTACCCTTTAATCTTACAACTCACCTCTCTTATCCATTATACCTCACAATCAAAAAAACACCTTAGCCTCAAATACCACTTCCTAACTATATTCTACCTTAAAACCATCACCAGCATTGCAGCTCAACTACTACTAGGAGGTGATATTCACCCCAACCCTGGCCCAACAAACGCCCATACCACACCTGACCCCAGTCTCCCATTTAAACACAAATCCACTGATTTACTCATACTAAACCTAAACATTCGCAGTATCATAAATAAAATAGAACAGTTACATGGAACCATCTCTGTATATAACCCAGATATTATAGTGATTACAGAAACATGGCTTAAACCCCACTTTAAAGATAACTTCATAACTCCACCTGGTTTCAATATATTAAGAGTAGACAGACCTCACAGAAAAGGTGGTGGCATTGCCCTTCTTTACAAATCCAATTTAAAAGTTCAGCTACTTCAAAAAGAAACCCCAGATTTCAACACTGCTGAGACCCTGTTCACCAAAATCCTATTAAATCAATACAAACAACTAAACCTAGTCAGCATTTATATACCACCAGGAGACAACATTAAGACACTAGAATCTATACTCCACTGGGCTTCCCATTCCCTGTCCCAAGAAACTGTACTCCTGGGTGATGTCAACATAGACTGGAACACCATACACTCACCCATAGCCACTAACCACATAAACCTATATAATTTCGTACAATTCATACACTCACCCACAAGAACTGACAAAACCACCAAACGGGAATCCACCTTAGACTGGATCCTGACTAACCAGCCCAATACTGACCAACTATCCGAGATACTACCTGATTCCCTCAGTGATCATAACCCAGCCTTTCTTCAACACAAACTAAAATCTACCAAACCCCCTGATCTTTTACAAATACGCTCCCACAAAAACTTCTCCCCAGTACAATTCTCAGAAGCCCTAAAATTCTGACACTGGGCTCCTATAAAAACCCTTCCTTTGGATATTGCAGTAGAATACTTTAATGCCAAATTCCTAGGGATTTTAAACCAACTAGCCCCACTGAAAACAATAAAAATGCGAAGTAACCCTGCTCCATGGTTAAACAAAGCCACAAAAATCTTATTTAAGACTAGAGACAAAGCTTGGTTAACTTGGCAAAAATACAAAACTCCCGAAACTAGACAAAGCTTTGCTGAGCTCAGAAATAAAGCAAAAAAGCAGGTCAGGTTGAACAAGATAAACCACTATATTTCCCTGCAAAGGAAACATAACAACAACCCACAGAAATTCTTGGCTGCAGTGAACAACATCCTCCAGCCTGGAAAAGTCACCACACCACCCCCAGATATCAAAGGTATTGATTCACATATTGCCTCTAGTTTCAATAACTACTTTACCTCTTCAATACTGAACCTGGTAAGTGCAATATCACCCACAACCCAACCTCAACCCTTAAACTACCAGATTAACTCCACCCCTTCACACTCACCCCAATACCAACATCTACCATTCAAAATCTCTTAGCTAAACTCAAACCTACCACCCTAGCTGTTGACAGTCTTTCAGCTAAATATCTACAAATTGCATCCAAGGCCATTGCCTACCCCATCTTCCTACTTATTAATAGATCTATCGCCCTGCATACTATTCCTTCATTATGGAAAACCTCATATATCATCCCCCTCTACAAGGGAGGTCCATCTACTGACCTCTCCAACTACCGTCCCATTGCAATCCTATCACCTCTCTCAAAAATTCTAGAAAAATGTATCCACTCCTTACCCATCTGCTAACCAACAACCTTCTAACTAAAACCCAGCATGGATTCAGACCTTCCCATAGCACCAACACTGCCCTAATTAACTTTTCCAATACCATAAACTCACACAGGAACCAAGGAAAGCTGGTCTCTGCAACCTTCTTAGACCTATCCAAGGCATTTGATACAGTTTCCCATAACAAACTCCTCACCTTTCTAGCAGAACTCAACCTTGATGACCCCATTCTACAATGGTTTAACAGTTACCTAAACAACCGGTCACAATCTGTCAAATGGGACAACTCCCTATCCCCCCACTACCTGTCACATGTGATGTCCCACAAGGTTCAGTCCTTGGCCCCCTTCTTTTCAACATATTTACAAATAATCTCCACCTAGCTACCACTAAAGCCAACATTGTCCAGTATGCGGATGACACTACCCTAATCTGCTCAACAACAAACATCCAATTACTTCAAAGTAAAGCCCAAGAATCCTTCACTAAGTTAGAGAACTGGCTAAACAACTACCAACTAATACTAAACCCCAAAAAAATACAGCTAATACTATTCCACCCAACCAAACACTGCAACGCCACCTTTACCATCATGTCTACCAATGGCACCCGCATCACTCCAGTAACTGAGGCTAATCTCTTAGGCATCACTACTGACCATCAACTTAAATACAGCGAGCACATATCCCAAACAATCTCTAAAGTCCATAAAAAACTAGATTGCCTATATCGTTGCAAACTATTCCTAATCCCTGAGACTCAAACAACAATAGCCAGAACTCATCTCTTATCAACACTACTTTATGCCTCTCCAGTTCTCACCAATATTAACAAAACTAACCTGAACAAACTCTCTACATGCTACAATAAAATAGCTAGGTTCGCTACCAAAAATAGATCACAGTCCCACCATTGCCTGTCCCTAACTAAACTGCACTGGTTAGAATTTCCAAACCTTCTATGCTACCACCAACTGATCATAGCCCATCAAATTCTCTTCCATCCGGAGAAGTGCCCTGCCCTTGCTGACATGCTAAACTTTCACAACCCTAAAAGGGAGCTACGTTCATGTATCAAAAACCTGACTGAAGTTAATCCATGCAATAACAGTTCTGGGGAGGCCTTATTCTCCCATGATGTTGCCAAAGTATGGAACACCCTCCTACCTGAACTCAGGCTACAAAGTCACACAGACACCTTCAAAGGCCTTCTTAAATTACACCTCAATACTAACCCTCTCTGCAACTGCAAAGACCCCCCCCCTTGAAGACCCACTTTTCTATATGTAAGTGACCCATTGAAGCCTTTAATGCATACACTATTCTCTCACCTGAAATGCACTTTTTGTATATATTGTAAATAATGGTACTACTCCTGAGTATCTTATTGTTCTACATAATTGTTTTTTGTACTTCATTGTTTCTCTTATCTTGTATGCCAGTTTTATTGTTACCTAAAGCATGTATGTACACTATTTCTTTGGAGCTTTTCTTCCCAGGACTCCACTGAAAAAGGACACATGATGTCCAGTTGGACTTGGTAAAATAAATGTTAAATAAATAAATAAATAAAATCATAATTCTGACTTTCTTAAGATGTATACATACACTGACAGCAGTCTTACAGGATGCACAGAAACATGTGAAGCTCAGACCATGATTCTTTATAGCAATTTTTACTTGACTGCCTGCAGAAATATAAAAGTTTTGAACATGCTATGTATTAAGTCTAAGTAAAAAACAGCCCTTGCAAGAATTAAATTGCCAAGCAGTGTACATTGTTAGGACTCAACCAAGAGAGTACGTAGAACTCCTCCGCACCAAAGGCTACAATTAGTATCTTAACTGCCCTGCAGTATCACACATGTTGCAATTTCATCGTACAAATTATACTAAGAGACTATTATCAAAGTCAGTCCTGTGTCTTTAATGTGATCTCCAGGAGAAAGTTATCTCGGATCTATGAGTTAGGCATCTGAAAAGTTTACTTTGTCATTTGTCTCACTACATTTTTTTTCATTTTATACACCAATGTTCAGTTCTTTATCTGACTGATTTCTTCTTAAGTAGTTGAAAGCCAATAACTGTTTCACTATGAATTTGTCACTTTTGTTAAGCCATAAGTTTACATTATTTGTGCTTTGTGTATTTTGCATGGCTTTTGGCAAATGCCTTAATTTTCCCAGTGTCACCAGGAAGTAAATTCATTTCTTTGGAAGAAATAGTATTTCCTATACTTATCTTGAATTTACCACCAATTATTCATCTTTCTACTGGTGTCTGGTGTAATGTACCAGATTGCCGAATACAGGCCATAAATGGTTTCCTAATACAATTTATATGTATTTTATCAGGATGCAAATAGAGAACAGTTATAAAAAGAAAGTAGCAGTCATATGCAGATCTTTATAATCTCTGTCTTTTCAGTTGAAGGTCACAAACATTACATGGTTCTATTATGAAATTCCAATTTACCCAATACCAATGAGCTGAAATGTCTAAAAATAATGGCCAAACTACAGAAGGGCGAAAATCAACTTTAAGCATTTTTTTTGCTGGGGTCAAGCTCTCTATAGCCCCTGATGTGGAGGGCAGGCCACCCATACCTCAGACTTATATATACCAACTCCACAGCTGTACCAACCTGAGGAAGAGAAAAATCTCCCAAAACAAGTG